>NW_026057580.1:22583830-22622773 GCF_023721935.1 Panthera uncia
TTTTTTTTTTTTTTTTTTTTTTTTTTTTTTTTTTTTTTATCACAGTTGGTCTCTCACTTTACACTGCGGACTCTTTTCATGTCCCTTTAACTTCTTATGGGATTCCTGACACCAGCTCTTTTTCATTCCTGTGCAAGCCCATGGTCTAAGCTCTTCCTGGCCACACCTAAAGGAACACTTTATCTGCAACCGAGAAGTATTTGTTGTTTCTTTCAGTTACCACCCGTTTTCTGTTCCCTGTGGTCTTAGCACTTTCGTATAACCTAATTCAAAGGCAGACTTTTCCTCCTGTGCTGACCTCATGCCATTCTAACACCACTGAGATCTTACACCATCAGCCAAGTCACCTCTTTCCTATTTTGTTCTTTTGGTGTCCACCCAGCTTTTCAAGTTGCCTAATGCTGAAGTTTCAATGGTTAAAAAAAAAAAAAAAAAAAAAAAAAATTAAAAAAAGAACAAAGCATGGATGAGTGGGTGGGTGGATGGAAGGATAGACGGACAGATTGGTGAATGGATCGATAGGTAGGTAGAAAAGTCAAAGAATACAACTTTTTAGCACATTGTCACACCGTATGGGCTTTCCTTACATACAAAAATGAAACACTACTTTTGAATTTTAAGTTTTCTTATAATGGTGCAATAATTATGCATTTAATTTAGGTCTCTTATCCCTAGTGATCCCTGGCTAGCTGCCCTGTGTTGTGTTTCTGAAGCCCTCAGCCACTGAGTCTTGTGAAAACATCCTTTGCAAATTTACCTCCACCCCTAATTTTTATTCCTGCTTCACCATCCACATTGGGATCCTATACGTTTATGCTGCATTAGGATTGAAACCCCCCTAACTCCTCTACCTGCAGGTGGGTGTTCCAGTTTCTAACTCGTCCCATATATACCAACATATTAATCTTCTCAAGTATTGTTTTGATCACATCATTCTTTGGCTATGAAGCTTTAACTGTTAACCCTTTGTGCCTTATGGCATCTGTGATTGGATGGGCTTTCAAGGACTTCCCCTGCATTCTGGGCCAAATTGGCCATTCTAGTCTTGCTAGCCTTATGGCTAACTCCTCAGCAGATTTCCGTGTCTCAGCAGAATTGGATCACTAGCTGTTCCCACTCTAGTGCTGCCTTGCCTCTGAGCCTCCCTTATGATTCAGCTCCCATTACCGAAACCCTTCCTCCTCTTGAGGCACAGTTCTTTAAAGTTCCTAACACACCTTGATTTTTACTGTTTCTTCCCTCTTTCTCTTTCTGACTGCAGTGCCCTTCACTCCTTTCTTCATAACAGACACCCCTTTATATTGCAGAAATTCACATACACACCATTGCAAGCACATGGATGATTCTGTTTCAGAACAAAAAAGACCTCTCAGGAGTCTCAGGAAAAAAGTTAACTTTAGTCAACTTAACAAGACCTAAATTCTGGACCTTAGACTTAAGAGCCTCATCCATTTCTTTAAAGTAACATTCTTTTGGGGGGGGCCTGGGTGGCTCAATTGGTTGAGCATCTGACTCTTGAGTTCTGCTCAGGTCATGATCTCGGGTTCATGGAATCACGTCCCACACTAGGCTCCACACTGAGCATGGAGCCTGCTTAAGATTCTCTGTCCTTCTGCCCCTCTCCCCTGCTCATGCACTCTCTCCCTATAATAAAATGAAATAAATAAATTTATTTTAACCTAAGTTTTGAATAATGATGTCTGACATCAGATTGCCATTTTAACAATACCAGTTCTAAGGGCTCACTGTCCTAACAGATTTTAGTTATCTAGTTGTCTCATTCTCCCCCTGTGGCATTATGCATAGTAAGCCCTCATATACTTGAAGGTCACAAAATTGGAATAAGAGGAACTTGTCACATGACATTTAAAATGCATCTGGCGGGGCGCCTGGGTGGCTCAGTCGGTTAAGCGGCCGACTTCGGCTCAGGTCACGATCTCGCGGTCCGTGAGTTCGAGCCCCGCGTCAGGCTCTGGGCTGATGGCTCGGAGCCTGGAGCCTGCTTCCGATTCTGTGTCTCCCTCTCTCTGACCCTCCCCCATTCATGCTCTGTCTCTCTCTGTCTCATAAATAAACGTTAAAAAAATTTAAAATGCATCTGGCTCAGATGCCATTATTAAACTAACTCTACTTGGCCAATAGTACAGAAAGGTCAAGTTCATGCCTTCGGTCATTCCCCTGTCCTTCTGGACAATACTTAAATGAACGTGGGCAGTATTTATCTCTGTGACTCTGATTCCACAATTTACCAACCAACTGCCATTTTCTTCTGTTGAAGCATCTACTCTTGTTTATGTTACTGTCATTTATCTAGATTCATTTTGCTGTAGTCATAGTGTTCAGACCTCAGTCTCTCTGCTAACAGATGCTGGAGTGGTGCTTTGATCCACTCTTTAATGACATTTAATTCTTAGAAGGTAGTCTCATTCCCTTATTTAACAAGATCTAAGGAGGCACCTCCCTCATCTAGGCTCCAGGTACCGATGACATACAATTCTTAGTTAGAAGGAATTTTTCCCTTATAGTAGTTTGGTCATAATTTTATTACGGCAGATAACACATTGATCTACAAATGAATCTCTTATAAAATGGTGCCCTTCTTGAGAGCAGACACCATGTAGCTACTTCATCCCCACAAAAATTAATTAAACACCTGATCTGTTTCAGTTATACCTACCTTGGGAGCTAGTTAACAAAGTAAATACACTCAAGTTTTTGGAGTTAGTTACAGAAAGACCTAGCTAACCCAATAATTATAGAATACTTAGAATAATTAAATATATTTTAGTCTAAATAGAGGTTTTAATTAAAATTACAGTTTTTATAAGACTATAAGTTAACTTTTTAAGAATTTTCCACTCCTGGGGCACCTGGGTGGCTCAGTCGGTTCGGCATTTGACTCTTGGTTTCGGCTCCGGTCATGATCTCATGGCTTCGTGGGTTCGAGCCCTGCATTGGGCTCTGCGCTGACAGGGTGGAACCTGCTTGGGATTCTGTCTTCCTCTCTCTCTGTCTCCCTCTGTCTGTCTGTCTCTCTCTCTCTCTCTGCCCATACCTGACTCATTCTCTCTTTCTTTCTCTCTCTCAAGAGTAAACATTAAAAAAAATAAATAAATAAACATTAAAAAAAAAATCCTTTTGACAGATGGAGTTGGGTTTTGCACCAAGTCGGGGGGATTATAACTTGCTGGTTGAATGGAACCAGCTTTGGGGCTGTCTCCCCCTTGTCTCAGCTCCCAGTGTCATTACTGGGGGGAGCTTCTGCTTAGGCTTTGTCAAGCGGACTGTTATTGTGGTTATATAGGCTTGGAAGCCCTGGGCTCTTTTTTCCCCACCATCACCAACTCTCCAACACCTCAGCTCTGGGAGCTCATGCGAGGAGACCCTTGCCAGGCCAGATTTCAGGAAGAATCATTTTAGGGAAAGTACTAGGAAAATGAGAACATGTAAGAGGACTTAACTGAAATCAGAGAAAGGAGTATGGCTCTTCTTTGTACTTGCTTTCAGGCTGGTTAGGCCTGCTTCTAATTCTTTTTTTTCTTTCTGATTTCTTGAGGTATTAGGGTAAAAGCTATTTTAAAAAGCAAAGATGCCTATGGGGCGCCTGGGTGGCTCAGTCAGTTAAACATCCAACTTTGGCTCAGGTCATGATCTCACGGTTTGTGGGTTCGAGCCCCACATCGGGCATTGTGCTGACAGCTCAGAGCCTGGAGCCTGCTTTGGATTCTGTGTCCCCTCTCTCTGCCCCTCCCCCACTCATGCTCTGTCTCTCTCTGTCTCAAAAATAAATAAACGTTAAAAAAAAAAAAAAAAAAAGCAAAGATGCCTACTTGCACAGAGCTGATAGAAGGCTTTGCTAAAATTATTCATTTCTGTAGCTGTCTCAGTGCATCCTGACTACATAAAAATACCCCAGACCGGGTAGGTTAAGTAGCAGATGTGTATTTCTCACAGTTCTGGAGTCCAAGATCGAAATGCTGGCCAATTCAGTGTCTGCTGGGGTCTCCCTTCTTGGTTTATAGCAACTGTCTTCCCACTGTCCTGACATGGTTGTAGGTACAAGGAGCTCTCTGGGGTCTTTGTGATAAAGTCACCCTACCCATTCACAAGGGCTCTGCCCTCGTGACCCAATTACCTCCCAATGTCTCTATCTCCAAATGCCATCACACAGGAAATTAGGATTTCAACAAACGAATTTTGGGAGAACACAGGCACATTCTTTAACGGTGTAGAAGTATTTTCAGTCATATAATACAACGTAAAAAATGTAGGAAATAATTTTTGCAATGTCTGTTTGGAGTTGTCACACATGTATACTAGTTCTATAAATTTATGTTGCAGCCACAATATGACCCAAACATTCCCCCAGATGTTGAGTAATTGGGAGTAAATCAACAGTTGTTAAAATATAGAATTTTAGAACTTAGTAAAATGCAAGATCTTCTCTGGTGTATTTAATGTATGATAGACATCAGTGAGATTCAGAATCATTTCAGTGACTTCCCTAAGGTAATTTAAGATAGACCAAGCAAATGATATATTAATAACAGTTATTAGTATAGATACTTAAATACCTGCATTCATAATGTAGGCATTCATAATGTAAAGCTGTAACTTACTAAACAATAGTATACTGTGCACCATATATGAAATTTTACACAAAATGAACATTTTTACTTAGGCTGCAGAGGATAAGGACCAAAAGCACTTATTCTTAATATCAGCCTCTCTTTCCTCTGAAATCCACTTAGCTCATTGCTTTTGATATTACAGACTCAAAAAATATATATTCCCTAAGTGATCATTACTCTTGATTTCTATTACTCTGAAGTTTTCTAATTGTGTTGAATTTTATTAAAAATATAGCTATTATAGAACTCCATTAATTTATTTTTTTTTTAATTTGAACTCCTTATTAGCTTTTCTTCTGTTAGAAAAAAATAAATTCTCCTGTACCTATGCAGGCAATTACCAAGGAAGTCCGAACCCTTTCAAATGGTGCTTAGTATTTTGAAGCATAAAAGGCATGATATTCAGTTTTTCAATTTTGAGGATGATAATGACAGTTCTGTGACTACAGAACATTAACTCAAGGTATACTTACATTTCATGAAGTATCTAGGTCATATTAGAACATATTGCTAATAGCTTTCTTTCCTAATGGTTTACAATGAAAAAAAATAAGATGGGGCTCAAAATTAACATTTAAAGATTGTGAAACACGTTTCTAGGGAAGTGGAAGTATTGAACATTAACATTGTGATAAACATTCTCTATCAAATCTGTCTAGAATTTTCAGTTCTTTTCATCCTATCGCTAAGTTCTGCCTTACCTTTATTTTTTGGCATTTTAGTGCATTTATAGATATGAGCATTACACTAAGAATAATGACTTCATAATCTCCAGTCAATATCACTCAGTAGAATTTAGATATTTTCAATATGAATATTGCTATCAGACTCATTTTCTCAAGACGGTATTTTGGCCAGATATTTAATTTTTCAGGATTTAAATTGCACTCCATATCAAATCTAAACAGTGTCAGATTTACAAGACCTTTCATAACCTATATAAATCCTAACTAAATTTATTCCATATCCATAAATAATGACCTTTGTGTTTAACTTTAGGCTAATTCAATAAACATTTAAAAAAATATTACTATCATTTTCATTCTAATCTTTGCCTCTTTGTCTTTGCAATGCTGGTCTTCCAGGTTGGATGGCTAAAAATAATCTTTACCTTTTTTTAATTGATTGATTGAGACTTGGGGAGGGGTAGAGGGACTGGGAGAGAGAATCTTAAGCAGGCTCCACACTCAGCAAAGACCCCAAGGCAGGCCTTGATCTCACGGTGGAACTGTGGGATTACTACCTGAGCTGAAATCGGGTCAGACGCTCAACCGACTAAGCCACCTAGGCACCCCTTTACTCATATGTAAGGCTTATCCATGAAGCTCTGTTAGTCTGTTTCCTTCTGCCCTGTACCCACCCCTAACAACCATGTACATATGGAGCATTTGTTTTTCTTCCTCTGAATTACTCTTCCAGTGTATTACTTAATTGATTATATAATCTCCTGAGTGGCCTTAAATTGTGTCGTGATTATGAACTTATGAGAAATTTAGTGTCAGTGTTTATGTTAAGTTCATTCAGTGTGACCTCCAGTGTCTGGGTCACTTTGAGAGAATTTGCTACTGTGAGAAAGGTTAAGTGCAAACCAACATTCTTGAGTCAGGTTCTCAAGCTACTAAAAGATGTGAAGTTTCACTCATTTTTTTTTTTAACTTTTATTCATTTTTGAGAGACAGAGACAGAGTGCATGTGGGGGAGGGGCAGAGAAAGAGGGAGACACAGAATCTGAAGCAGGCTCCAGGCTCCAAACTGTCAGTACAGACCCAAATGCATGGCTCTAACCCATGAACTGCAATGCGAGATCATGACCTGAGCTGAATGAAGTCAGACGCTTAAGACCAGCTGAGCCACCCAGGTGCCCCTTCACTCAAATCTTAACAATGACCCAGGATTTCTTTCTAAAAATGTTCTGAGTCTCATGTGGCTGATGAATGCATTTATTTGTTAACTTTTTCAGTAAGAATAAAACAGGAAATAGTGAAGAAGCAAAAGGAGAATTTAAATAGTATATAATATCACAGTGGTTTAATAAATACCATTAATGTGACTGACTGGTTTCTTTATTGACTTAAAAAGTCAATTGATGTACCTTTTGAAAAGCCTTATACTAATCGGGTATATATTTCTTTCATTGTATATAGTCATTTCTACAGCATGATGTGATTTAGGTAACTAACTGGGAATTTAATACTTTCAGATCAGGTTTGGCATACTTCCTTTGTAATTATTATCCCTTTCCAGGAATATACCCACCATAAAAAAAAAAAAAAAAAATGAGCTACATTTTATTTTGCCTTTCTTGGCACAGCTGAAATTTTCTGTAGACTTTTTATAATTTTCCATCTAGTGAGGGTGCAGGAAACCAGAAGTCCTGATAAGCTACCTGACTCAGTTGAC
Source organism: Panthera uncia (assembly GCF_023721935.1). Classification (NCBI taxonomy): domain Eukaryota; kingdom Metazoa; phylum Chordata; class Mammalia; order Carnivora; family Felidae; genus Panthera; species Panthera uncia. Next base: position 22,590,862 of record NW_026057580.1, read on the forward strand.
ATCAGATAAGCTTGTCAAAGATGTGTAATCTAGTTTCTTGGATCCTGATCCAGTGTAATATCTGTCACACAAGAGAGACTATAATTTGGTCTACATTTAGTATGCTAGAATCATCCATTGGCTGACTGACTTCAATTACTTTTTGCAAACAGAAACCTTTATTTATCGTGGTGATGTGTTTTGTTCATTTCCAAAGTCTTAATTAATTTGTTACATGAGACTCTATCAAATAAAAGATAAATTCTTTAGATGTGCTGATTAATTTCTTAAACAATACCATGTTGCATAATAGTATTTCCTTATTTAAGAAAAATTCCTCTCTTTAAAAAAAGACTGTTCTATACATACATTTTTAGAATTTATTATGTAAAATAAGTTTATAATATGGACATTTTATTTTCCTTATGTCAATGTTCTATATCATCATACCACTTGTTATTGCATAATAAATGCATTAATTAATTTGATGTGATTTAAAGGTTTTTCACATATTTAATTTTATAAAGAATATGCACAAGACATGAATGAGGTTGTTATCACTATCTGTTTCCTTCTTCTGGCACCTCCTACCATTCATAAATAAGAAAGGGGGTCATGTGAGGCTACTTAAATGATTGAAATTGTTCTTCCTAGAAAAATATCTGATTGAAGTATGTTTCACAGGTAGTTTGAAGAATATCACCAACTTGTGTTATTTGGGTGTGGTCCAGTATTTCGTTATAACACTGTATTAGAGTAAATAAAAACAAGTTTAGGGGCGCCTGGGTGGCGGCGCAGTCGGTTAAGTGTCCGACTTCAGCCAGGTCACGATCTTGCGGTCTGTGAGTTCGGGCCCCGCGTCAGGCTCTGGGCTGATGGCTCGGAGCCTGGAGCCTGTTTCAGATTCTGTGTCTCCCTCTCTCTCTGCCCCTCCCCCGTTCATGCTCTGTCTCTCTCTGTCCCAAAAATAAATAAAAAACGTTGAAAAAAAAAATTAAAAAAAAAAAAACACACAAAAAAAAAACAAGTTTACATATTATCCGTAGCTTTCTTCATCTTCTAACATATTCACAATGGTCCATGACATTATTCCGACTCTTGTTGCCATGTGTGTCTTCCATTCCTTCTCATTTCTTGACATGTTTTGTTCCTTGGTCTCCATCACTCTTTTCAATACTGTTCCTGTGTCAACTGTATATTAAGAGATCCTTCTAAAGACCAGTTCCTTGCCTCCCATGATCTTGTCCTACCTATACGTCAGCCATTGACTTCCAGCCATATCCTTGATAATAGCATAGCCTTAATTGAAGATCCTTTATAACCTAATTCAGGTATCCCCATCTGACTATCACTTCTATATATATTTCTGCCTTATTCCCTCTGGTACCTACTAGTATCTAATATTCCTTTATTTATTTCTTTTTCTAAACTGTATGCTGTGGAAGCTTCCAAAAATAGAAAGTTGTATATAGAACCCTCATGTACTATCAGCCACTTTCAACAATTATCAATTCATTGCCAATTTTGTCTCATCTACTGTGTGAAGTAAATGTGAAGTAAATAAAGGTAACATTTCATGTTTATATTAATAACTATATTTTAGATAATACATGTTTATCTTTTATTATATTACTATCAACATAAAAAATTAACAATAATTTTTTAATAGTTAACTGGTCTTTTTTTAATTTAAAAAAAAAATTTACGTTTATTTATTATTCAGAGACGGAGTAAGACACAGCATGAGCATGGGAGGGGCAGAGAGAGGACGAGACACAGAATTTGAAGGAGGCTTCAGGCTCTGAGCTGTCAGCACAGAGCCCGACGCAGGTCTCGAACCCACCAACTGCAAGATCATGACCTGAGCTGAAGTCGGACATACAACCGACTGAGCCACCCAGGCGCCCCAATAGTTTTTAACCCCAGCCAGACTTCATATTCATTGATCCCACCGCCATTTTACTGCCTGTCACATCCATGACATCCTTTTTCCTCTCTTTGTCTAGTTTATTTATTTTTTTATTTTTATTTTGAGAGAGAACAAGCAGGGACAGAGAGAGAGGGAGAGGGAGAGTCCCATTATAATCTAATCTCCTTATACTCTCATGGCCACAACTACATCCAAGGTTACATCAAACTTTTAGCCTGCTCCATGTTTGTATCCCTGCAGCTGACTAAAGTTGGAGAGTAACTGACAGCTACATTGACTATTCTCATTTTATTTACTTATTCTTCCATGCCCTCCCATTCGTAGTACAGACCAGGCAAAGGGCCTGTCTGATGGTTGGATTTACTCCTTTCTGTGCAGTCAGTGTAAGAATACAGCCTGGGGTAAGCACCATGAGGTTGACTGTTCTCGTTTTAAATTTATGGTGAGTCCTTATTACTGCCCTGTAATTAAACTGTATTTCTATGGTCTACGCTCTTTCCTACCATCCTATTTAATACCCCTTTCTTGATCTTTTAACATGTCTTCCATAATCTAGGGTGTTCTTAGTTGCAGATCTTGCTTCCCAGTTCACGGGAAAAATTGAAGCATTCACAAGAGGTCTTTCATAGCACCATTACCACACCTGCCTTTCCACCAGCATCTGCACCCTCATAGTTGGTTTTCTGTCTTGATGTTATGGATGATCTTTTACTGGTCTTTATTCTCTGTGCTCTGATTACTTTATGTTTACATTAGATTCTTTTATTACCTACTCAAAGACATTGTTCCAGCAATTCTTTCCGTCCCCACCCACCTCCCACCATCTCTTGCATCATGAATTTTCAGTCTTCACTGGAGCATTTCATTAGCATACAGACATGCTATTATTTCTCTCACCCTAAAACAAAACAAAAAATTACAACTCCTCTTGACCCAGCTTTACCCATGGCTACCTCTTCATTTCTATGCTTCTTATTACAGCCAAATTACTCAAAAAGAGTTGCCCATACCTGCTATTTTCAGTATCTGTCTTCCCATTCCCTCTTAAATCCCTTACAGTGAGGCTTTTGCTCTTACCATTCCACAAAAACTGAAGTGACCGTTGCTGTTTCCTTCCCTTGTCTTAGGACTCAGTCCTTGGTCTCCCTTTCTATTTATCCAGTCTCCCTTGGTGACTTGGATTTAACTGTCATCTCTACACAACTGACATTCCATTGACATGTCTGGCCTAGACTTCTCCAATTAGCATTCCACTTGGCTCCTCATACTTAGCTAAAATTTAGTATAGCTGGATTCTTCCTTCTCTCAGTTGATGACAACTTGGTCCTTTAGGTGGATGAGGCTAAACATTTTAGAGTCTCCCCTTTTCCCCCCTTTCCTCTCCCATTCTATGCTCAATCCATTCAGAAATCCTGTTGCTCAAAGGCCAGCATTAGGCCATTTGATGGTGATGTCACTGACGGTGACTAGGACAAGGACCATCCTTCTCCTAGCTAACATCACCCCTCACTTAAATTGCTCCTTTAGTTCTAACTGGTCTGCCTGTTTCCACCCTAGTTCCTACCCTTAGGATCAACACAGTAGCCAGAAGAATCCTTTCAAACATAAATCAGATATATTACTACCTCCACTTAAAAGCTTCTAATAGCTTACAGTCTTATTCAGGACAGAATGCTGAAGGCTTTATGATACCTTCAAGGCATTGTGATTCCTCTCCATTTTTCATTCCATTTCTGCTGTCTACTTGCTGTTTCTTGAATATGCCAGGCAAGCTCCTGATGTTGGGCCTTTGCACTGCTGGTACCCTCTGTCTGGAACACTGTTTCTCAAGATATCCACGTTGATGACTAACTCAATTCCTTTTTATGTCTCTGCTCAAAAGACAATTTCTCAAAGAGACTTACCCAGAAAGGCACAAACCCAACCTTCTCAATTTCCAGGGGTTCATGATCTCCCTTATTCTGTTTTTTTCCCCAATAAACTTATCATATGATAACATATTACCGAATTTATCTATTATATTTATTGCTCCTGATTTCTTCCCCCACTTAAAATGTAATCTTCACCAAGGGCAGGGATTTTGTGTTCTTCTGTAGTGCGTAGAAGGTGGTCAGTCGAATGATTCCCCTTTTTTTCGGCATTATTTCACTCCCACTGCTTCTCAGAGTCAATAATGGTTCTCTTGCCAATAGTTAACTTGGACTGTCTCCATTTTAGGGGCCTGTTTTTAAAGAAATTTCTCTCTTTGTTCATCTTCTTAATCATACTGCCTTTGTGACTTTTTTTTTTTTTTTTTCACTTATTCTGTCTGTTAAGCTTATTTTAGGCAAATGTATTTAATTTTCTAGTCTTCAAATCCTATACCTTTTCTCAGCTTTGGCCCCTTCCTACCTAGTTTCCATTTCTGTAAGATTTTTTTTTTATGTTTATTTATTTATTTTGAGAGAGAGAGCAAGCAGACAAAGGGCAGAGAGAGAGGGAGAAAGAGAATCCTAAGTAAGCTCCGTGCTGTCAGTGCAAAGCCCAGTGCAGGATTTAATCACATGAACCATGAGATCATGACCTGAGCCAAAATCAAGTGTAGGATGCTCAACTAACTGACTGAACCACCCAGGACCCCCTGTAAGATTTTCTTTCTCTGTCCCAGTACTGCCAAGACATTTATTATTGACAGCTAGTTTCAGAGAGCTTGCTTTTCCCTAGAAATGCTTCCCACAAAAACTTGTAACACTTGTTTCCACCTTCCATCTACCTGTCCCATCCCGCTACCCTACTTGCACCCTTGCAATCTGTAATTTGGAGTCACCCTTTGCTCAGCATCTTACTAAACTGCAGATTTCCTTTTATTTAAAGCCAGTATGAAATTATTTTGTGCTACAAATCTGTATGTAGTCACTTGTTTATTTTCAATATATTTTTGTATCTTCTATTTTAGGAAGCTGCATACACATTTGTGTATACATTTATAAGTAATATGTGTTTCATTATTTTCTGTTTTATTGCTGGAAGCAAGCAATTTATAAACCTTTCCCTATTGGGTATCTAAAATTGTTTTGCCTTTTTATCTTTAATAGGTCATTGCTTTAGTGATGGATATATTCACAGATGTGGACATTTTCAAAGAAATAGTGGAGGCATCAACTCGAGGGATATCTGTATATATTCTGCTTGATGAGTCCAACTTTAATCATTTCCTAAATATGACTGAAAAACAGGGCTGTCAAGTTCAACGACTCAGGGTAAGAATTCCATGTTTGTTTTTTCTTCAATTATTTTGTGTACCATTTTTATCTCAGTTGAATTTAAGGCAAGTTAAGCTATATTATTCCAAATATATCTGTATATAATATGTATCTATGTCTACATATATGTAACACACACAGAAATATATTTAAGGTGGCATAATGATTAATCGCAGAAGGGTATGCTTGTACTTTTTGAAATGTGACTGAAACCACACATTCTCATGATGGTCTATAAGATGCTTTTCTTGATGATGGAGCACTTAAGTTTCTGAGTTAACTTTGCTCAGTCATAATGAGTGCTTCAGTTTCTCCATGCATATAACCTTGAAACCACTGACTCAAGTGATTCTTTCATTCAGATGTTACTTATCACAATCATTAGGCACAGTGTTTTCAGTTACATGTGGCTTCTTTAAAAAAAGTGTGGATTTTCATTGTAGTTATTGTGGAATCATGCCACTATAACCTGAAAGGCTGTCTTACAATAGGATCCTAGGTGGTTTATAAAACCGTTCTGTATAAATGTAACATAATGCCTCCTGTTTATGTTATGCTAAGATACATCTATATTTTTTAGTGACTTTTTCTTAGGTGTTTTTTGGGGGGGTGATGTTTAAAAATTTGCTTTTACTATTTTTTGTTATGTGTTTTTTACAAAAAAGATTATTTCAAGTATACTTTTTTGGTACTAAGATTTTATATTGACATATATTTCACATTCAAAATATCTCCTTTCTAGTTATAACTTTATATTTACATGTAATTCTAGAATATTCAAGTGCGGACAGTAAAAGGCCAAGATTATCTTTCAAAAACAGGAGCAAAATTTCATGGAAAATTAGAACAGAAGTTTTTGTTAATTGACTGCCAGAAAGTTATGTATGGTTCTTACAGGTAAGATCATTGTGTTTACCTCCAGTATCATTAATCATTTATAGAATTTATTAGTTTCAAATATTAATGTAATCTGTTTAGATATTTCTTAGAAATAAAAAAGAACCTTTGCATGGAAGCTTGGAGACTTGGGTTTCAGTTCTGGCTGTACCTCTAAAGAACATTAAGACATTGGGGAAGTCATACAACTTCCTCGTGCTCCAAGTTCTTCATCCCCAAATTGAGATGGGTAACAAACATTTCAGGTTCCCTATAGTTCTCTAATGCCAAAAGTTTTTGTTCCTTATGAAAATCGTTGCAGTATGAGCTTAATAACATTTATTCATAAAAATAGAAGCTCTTTATTGTTTTGAAGAACCTGTCAGACAGATTATTTTTATTTTAGTATTATTAAGAATCTGATAGTCAGTCATGTAGTCACTATGTATAGTACTACCCAAAATGCATTTCAGAGTCTGGCTGTTAAAAATGCCATAATAGACACTAGACAAGGTTACACAGGTTACTATTATCGGCATCATTCAAGGTCCCCATTGGGAGAATACCTCCTCCATTCCTCTGTTCCGGCTAGTCTCTTCTACATATGTCATCCCCAGTCCTTACCACTTATCTACAAAGCAGTTGTTTGCATCTACATTTATCAGTGATGAAACTGAAGTTCCAGAAGGTTAAGTGACTTGTCAAAACCCCACAGCTAAAGGCCAACAGCAGTCCAGGGCTGGCAGCCCAGTCCAAGCTCTGCTTGTTCCAGAGTAAAAGTGCTGCCCTAATACTCTCACAGATTCCGGGCATCAGTCCTGAATGGGATGTACAATCAGATTGTATCAACAGGCAGATTGAAATACCAACAAGCACATGTGAACTTCTAGGTCACCAGGGCAGCACAGACTCCCAAGGAGCCAGGAGAACTATGGGGGTAAACAGGGCAGTGCGAGGGGAAACTTTTGCTTCTTCTCCTAATAATTTAAAAAGTCCACAAGAAGGAGCCAGTATGTTGATGTGATTGGCCATGGGCAAGTTGTTTAACTTGGTTCCACTTAGGTTTGCTCCGCTGTAAAAAGGATAATCCTCGAGCCTATCTCACCTTCTTGTCATGAGAATTAAATGAGTTAATGCATCCGTAACCCCTAAAGTCAGCTATTATTTTAGGTATATTTTAGCCCCTACTACCTGGTAACTTTCCCTTTAAGCTCAGAGACCTTTTTTTGAAAGTGCTGTTTGTAGTTCTAAAGGAAAACTTGTTAAGAGCAGAAATTACAACCAGTGCTTGAAATTAATGAGTCCCTTTAAAGACTCATTATATGTGTATGTATTTGTTCAGACCCACTTGGTTTTACAGGGTTTTTAATTGAAATTTTAATTAAAATTAGGAGTTCGCTTGACTTCTAGAATGGTATTTATTAATCTCACCATAATGAATGCTTTCTGTTTTTATTATTTAACTTGACTTTTAAGATTACCTTGAACCATAAATTCACCTTAACTTTGTTTTGCTACCACTAGGCATTAATAGGTGCTGTATATTGAGATGACAATGGCTAAACTACTTTCGAATTGATATTGGGAAAAGCAAACAAACCACAGGAACAAAAACCCTTTATCTTTCTATGTACATCATAAGCCAGAGGCAGAATTTAAGTTACTATTTATGGAAGTGAGGATCGAATGCCTAGTACTGCAGATGATAAAAATTCACCCAAACTCTTATCTAACAACTCTACTTTCCTTATTAGTCCATGTTAATTTTAAATACACTTCTTGAAAAAAATATGGTTGTCAGCCCTTTTTTTTTTTTTTTTTTTCTTTTCTTCTTTCTACTAATTATCTTGGACCTTTCCTGTTAACAGTATTCTAACAGGATCTGGTGGAATAATTATGAACCAGTCTTCATAGAAACTGGTTAAAAATTTAATTATTTTTGGTGAAAACCAGTCTTTGTCTCATATTCCAATATCACCATCATTTTCCTTATAGCCCAAATCAAAATGCCACTGTCTTTAGTTCAAAATTCTTTGCCCTAAAACGTCTTCCTATTCTAAACTGCAAGCATTTATTTCCAGAGAGGCCTGATGTCAGCACTAACCACAGTCACACATTGTGTGACGGTTCAGTCATTGTGATGACAGTTTTATCGCAAAAACAGGACAAGTGTTTTGGTCTCTCATAATACTAACATTGATGAGATAAAACACATATACTTTTTATCAATGTGTGCAAATTGAATTGTGAATTGGATGCCCTTGTTTGAAATTGTCGTATGAAATCTGGAACATATTTAGTAAAGTAATGTCTACAAATTTGACTGGGAGAGAATTTTATAAGCATTTTTTTAAATCTTGCTGTCTCTATAAAAGCTACTTTCACAAGACAAGTTTCACCGAAGTTGTTGGCTTCCAGGTGCCATCTCTGGTCAGACTTGAAGATTGTCACATTGAGAGATCCATGCTACAGCCAGCAGCATGTCACTGCTTTCACTCCGTAGACTTCCCTGTGTGATCCCCAGCCAGGAACTCAGAGTTTTTGAGCCTCTTTTTAATAAGTAAATTCATAATCACATTCCCAACTGCAGGAGTGTGACAGTGGGTCTGGGGGGAATGGGAGTAGTAAGTTCACTTTATTTTTTATCTAGGTAAATATGTGCACACTTTTTTAAAAATCAAATATTACTAAAAGATATGTAATACAAAAGTTTTTGTTCTCCATGTCTCTCCATTGCTGGATCCTGATCTCCAGATGCAATTATTTAATTCTTTGAGCTGCTTCTTCCCATACTTACTCCATTCTCTTACATAATGTGATTATACTGTGAATGCTCAATCTATCACTTTTAGGTATTATGTCTTGACTCTATCGTATGATGATTGAAGGGTTATATTTCTATTCACCCATATCCACTTTCCCTCCTGCTTGCCATTCACCCCGTACAGTTTTATCAAAATTGTTTGCTAAGTAAGAAGTCTCAATTTACATTACTAAAGTTGTGTCAGAATTGATCGCTGATGAGTCATAGAGTCATTTGTGATATGCTTCCTTTTTTATAACAAAGTTAATAATGACCATTTGGTTTTGGTTTTATTCATTGTCTTTGCTTTCTGTTTATCTATTGCTATGTTTTTTCCAGTTGATTCTGAAGATTTCTTAGCACATGAACAACTTTTCCAAATGCTCAGTTACTGCCAAGTTTGTCGTGTCCAATCTGGACTGGCAGATCTTTAACCTGAAACACTGCTAGGGTTCTGCAATTTCCCGTATTCCTGGGCAGTTTGAGCCACAATTTCTTGTATCCCATCTTAATCCTATTTTTCCTTCTTTTTTGTTTCTAAGTCATAGTTTTTTCTCTCATTTGCTCAAGAATACTTTCCGTCAGCATGGAATTTTTTTTTAAGTCCAGAAATTTATAATTTTAGGTGGTTAATGACTTAACTAGAGATGGAACTCTAAGCTGAATCATTTTTCCTTCAAATTTGAAAGACATTGACTGACAATCAAACATGCTGTTGAGAAGTCTCAAACAGTTATTATTCTTTTTATGTAACTTTTTTTTTCTCCTTTCTAGAAACATCTAAGGTTTCTCTTTATTCCCTGCTATTCTCAAATTTGTTATGTTTCTAGATCTAGGTCTTTTTTATTTATTGTTCTAAGCAATCCAAGTACTCATGTCTTTCAATTCTGAAACAATTTCTCATATATTCTTTGCTCATTTCTTCTCCTCAGTTGTCTCTATTGTCTCTCTCTCTGGAATTCTTATGAACTGGATATCTGCTCCCATTGTTTTTTTATTTTTTTCCCCTATGATTTTCTATCTGGGAGTGGATAGAATTGTAACGTCTGGGGGATTTTCTCAATTGTTCATTCTAACACATCTATTATAACTTAATTTTTTTTTTTTTTTTTTTTTTTTTTTTGCTATAGGGGCACTTGGGTGGCTCAGTCGGTTAAGTGTCCGACTTCGGCTCAGGTCATGATCTCATGGTTTATGGGTTCCAGCCCTGAATCAGGCTCCATGCTGACAGCTCAGAGCCTGGAGCCTGGTTTGGATTCTGTGTCTCCTCTCTCGGCTCCTCCCCTGCTTGTGCTCTCTCTCTCTCTCTCTCTCAAAAATAAATAAACATTAAAAAAAAATTTTGCTATCAAATATTTTGAATATCTGCAAATTTCACCATTTTCAAAGTATCCTTTGTGTGTGTTTTTTTTTTTTTATAGATGCATGATCTTCTCTATTGCTTTGAAGACACTGATTATAGTTTTTATGTGTCTGTGTTTTTATACATATTCTTATTTGTGCATTTTCTGTTTTCTCCATTTGTCTTTCTCCTGTTTGTTTTGGTCTCTGTTTTGCATCTAAGTTTTTAAGCTTTATAAGGAATCTTCTAAACTTTCATTAAATGTCTGCTGATCTTTTGCTACGTATTGATAAGGGACTCAAATGCTTATTGGAAATCGCATGGGAAATCCTTATCAACTGTTGGGTTTACAGGAGGGTGATTGGCTGAGGTTCTCACATTTTATAGGAAGTTCCCTGAAGGTCAGTAAAACAATTCTTTTATTTGGGGCTATTCAGTGTTTCCAGAGAATAATCTTCAAATTATTGAAGATTGAATATATACCCTTGAGTGTCTTCCTTTTACATATCACAATATTGTTTTCTGATTTACCAAACCTGGAAAACTTTTCCAGTTGTAACATATTCCCCAGTACCATTACCTTGTCAGTTTCCTAAGCTCAACACGTGGAGGTTATTTTTATTTCAGAAACTATACACATCCTTTAGGACATGCAGATATTCTGGTTCTCTCTTCTTGTTACTGGCTCAACATTTTTACTCTTTATTCCAATTTCTGTACTGGCTTAGGCTCTTATCACCTTATGTCAATTCTTTTACTCATCACAGTAAATGCAGTCCCTCATCCTTCACATCTGTGTTACAAAGAGCTACCGGGAAAAAAATCAGTCCTCAAACATCTTTTTATTTTAATTGATCCGAATTTGGAAATAAATCCTGTACAAACTCTCTGCTTTCCAGATTTTCCCCCTTTGCTCATCAGTCTGTAATAAAACTTCTTTACTTCAGCTAAACAGAATTTGTTTTCTCTGTTCAACCAAAAGAGGGCCATTCTTGCTTCCTTTCTTTTCCTGTATGTTTCTTCTTCCACACAAACTGTTCCATGCCTTTCGTGCTTGAACTTCAGGGTTATCTGGCTTCTTTCAGAATACAGCCAAAACCCTGCTTGTCTCTGGGGCTTTTCTCATAGGTGATAGCTGACTATTCAATTCCTTTACTTGCTCTTTCGCACAAATTTTATATTCATATCTGCAGTGGGGTTGAAAATTCCTTTAATCATTCACATTGTGTCACTTATTTTAAGTCAGCCTGGTGGCCCGCACATCTGCACAAAAAGACCACCCGGTAAATGATTCTTCTCATACCATGCTTTCAATAAGCATACTAGACAAAACTGAGTATATCAGAATAGTAAGATTCTTAAGTTGTACACTCCTTATGATATTTTGTATATTTTAAATTCTTACTCTACACATTCTCTTAGTATTTTCATCTGCCTTTGCTATTGTGTCCCCTCTATAAACAGTAAGCTCGTTCATTGTAGAGAATGTCTCTGTCTCCTTTTTCCTTTATTAACCCCTGTTATGTCATGTACAGTATTTGATATATAGCATACTAGAGATTCCTTTTTTAGCTCAGTGACTCTGTGTTACATTATCTAAATTTTTACATGTCAGATTTATATTTTTATATGAAATTCCAACTGTCATTTTTAAATTGTAGAAATTCCACAAAGTATTATAAAGTAGTTACAAACATTAACTTCCTAGAAATTGTATTTTATATTAAAAGATCTCACTTGGCATCCCAAAGCCCTGGCTTCCCAAAGTATACTTACTAAGTAGGCCACAGAGATAAAATGCATGTATTAGCAAAGGCCTATCTTGCATTTTAACATTCTAGAACTATAAGGAATGGTAGGATTATGCTAGCAATTTGGACATGAGGAAACTGAGGCCCAAGCTCATGTGGGTGGATAGCTCAGCAGAAGCCAGGTCTCTCAACTTTCCTACTGATACTGGCTTGCCTGCATTCTGCCAGGATGCTCTATATAAAATACAATGTTTTTTATTCCATAACATCTTAGTAGGCAATGTGCAAAATGTACAGCAGGTTTTTCTTTGGACTTGTAGAAAGTAATGTCAAAAATTATGGGTAGTTTCAAAGCCAGGACTTGAATCGCTTTGTTATTTAAAATATGAATGGGGGCTGGCACCTGGGTGGCTCATTTCGCACCTGACTTTGGCTCAGGTCATGATCTTGCAGTTTATGAGTTCTAGCCCCACATCGGGCTCTGTGCTGACAGCTCAGAGCCTGGAGCCTGCTTCGGATTCTGTGTCTCCCTCTCTCTTTGCCCTTCCCCTGCTCACACTCTGTCTCACTCTCTCAAAAATATACATTAAAAAATGTTTAGGGGCACCTGGGTGGCTCAGTTGGTTGGGCGTCTAACTTTGGCTCAGGTCATGATCTCATGGTTTGTGAGTTCAGGCCCTGCGCTGGGCTCTGTGCTGACAGAGCCTGCTTTGGCTTCTGTGTCTTCTTCTCTCTCTGCCCCTCCCCACTCATGCTCTGTATCTCTCTCCTTCAGATATAAATAAACATTAAGAACATTTTTTAAAAATGTTAATTATGAAATGGGGGAGTAGGGAGTTCCAGGGACTGCAAGCAAGTAACGATTGAAGATGTTCTAAATTGTCGTAGCTGAGGAAAACAAGCAAAAAATACTCTTGTTGACATTAAATGACAAATTTTGCTTAGTGGATTTATATATTGTCCTTAATCTTTTAACAGCAAAATTAAAATTTTCCCATTTTGATTCTTTTCCAGCTACATGTGGTCGTTTGAGAAAGCTCACCTCAGCATGGTTCAGATAATCACAGGACAACTTGTTGAGTCTTTTGATGAAGAATTTAGAACTCTTTATGCCAGATCCTGTGTCCCCAGTCCATTCGCCCAGGAAGAATCAGCAAGGGTGAAGCATGGCAAATCACTCTGGGAGAATGGCACCTACCAGCGTTCAGTTTCTTCACTAGCTTCTGTTTCCAGCCAAAGAAACCTTTTTGGCAGACAGGACAAAATTCACAAACTAGACTCTAGTTACTTCAAAAACAGAGGGATATACACTCTAAATGAACATGACAAATATAGCATAAGAAATCATGGCTACAAGCCTCATTTTATTCCAAATTTTAATGGTCCAAATACAGTCCGTCAGTATCAATCCAGTCAAATAAATGAAAATTGGAAGAGGCATAGTTATGCTGGAGAACAGCCAGAAACAACACCATACCTGCTGCTTAACAGGGCTCTGAATCGAAACATCAATCCTCCAGGTAATTGGAAAAAGCCTTCGGATAGTCTGAGTGTGGCGTCCTCATCACGAGGCGGCTATGCAGGTCACCGTAATACACCTGCCCAGAGTTTTGCTGATCGGCTTGCCCAGAGAAAAACAACAAATCTCGCAGAAAGGAACTCAAATGTGCGGCGGTCTTTTAACGGGACAGATAATCATATTCGATTTTTGCAACAACGAATGCCAACCCTTGAACATACCACAAAGTCGTTCTTGCGTAACTGGAGAATCGAATCCTACTTAAATGATCATTCAGAAGCTGCACCTGATTCAAATGGATCGGCTCTAGGTGACCGGTTTGAGGGCTACGAAAGTTCCGAAAATTTGAAAGCCAACGCCCTTTATACTCATTCTCGGCTTCGTTCCTCTTTTGTGTTTAAACCCACTTTACCTGAGCAGCAGGAAGTTAACAGTTGTACAACCGGCTCCTCAAATTCAACTGTCGTCGGTTCCCAGGGAAGCGACACACCTAAGGAGGTCCTGGACACCCCTACGAGTGTACAGCATGTGACAGACAAGCCCTTGCCGGAATCAACTCCGAAGCTCCCATTGCAGTCGGAGGCACCCAAAATGCACACCTTGCAGGTTCCCGAAAACCACTCAGCTGTCTTACATCAAACTACAAATGGCCATCCAGAGTCAAACAACTATTTATATACATCCTTGTGTGTAAATAAGCAGACAGAAAATCCAAAGAATCAACAAAATGAGAATCTGCTCAAAAGGCGAAGTTTTCCATTCTTTGACCACTCAAAAGCCAATTTAGATCACGGACACAGTAAGCATTATGTATATAGTACACTCACCAGGAGTCGAGTTAGACAACCAGAAAAACCCAAAGAGGATTTGCTGAAAAGTTCTAAGAGCATGCACAATGTGACTCAGAGCGCGGAAGAGGACAGGGAGGTCATCAAGAGAGACCCTCCGAGTGGCACTACCACCAAGTCAATTTCCATTGCTGCTTTGCTTGAAATGAATAAAGATGAACCTAGCAAAGAACTGACTTCAAAAAAGGAAGTTAAAGGTTCGCCAAGTTTTTTGAAAAAGGGGTCTCAGAAGTTAAGGTCATTACTTAGCCTTACCCCAGAAAAGAAAGAAAATCTATCCAAAAATAAAGCACCTGCCTTTTATAGAATGTGTAGCAGTTCTGACACGTTAGTTTCTGAGGCTGAAGAGAATCAAAAACCAAAGAAGTCAGAGCCAAAAATTGATTCATCTCCCAGAAGAAAGCGTTCTTCCTCATCAAACTCTCAAGGCAGTATTCACAAGAGTAAGGAAGATGTAACAGTTAGCCCATCCCAGGGGATCAGTTCTCCATCCGAGGAAGGTAGTAAAACAATACCTTCTTCAGGTCCAGTTGAGAACAAGTTCTTGGAAAGGGCAGGTGATGCTTCTGCCCCTAGATTTAACACCGAACAGATCCAATACCGAGATTCAAAGGAGATTAATACAGTTCTTGCTCCTGAAAGAAAACCAGCTTCTTCTCCAAGACCAAAGCCCAATGAGCTTCTAAGATCTCACTCAACTGACAGGCGCGTTTACAGTCGTTTTGAGCCATTTTATAAGATTGAAAGCTCTATTCAGCCTGCAAGCAACCTGCCAAATACTGGTGTGCATCGCCCAGAAATAAAATCCACAACTGTGGGCAATAGTTATGGCAGGTCCAGCCCACTGCTTAATTACAATACTGGTGTATATCACTCATACCAGCCAAATGAAAACAAGTTCCGAGGATTTATGCAGAAGTTTGGAAACTTCATACACAAAAATAAGTGAAATACTGTAACTTCAAATAGTTTTAAAAATACAAATGACTGTAACTATAAATATTTGTCCAAAGAACCCTGTGGATGGTTTTTGTAACATGCCAATAGATTTCTATAGGGACAGAGTTTGGGGGTATGATGTAAATGTTTACCAGTGTACTAATGTATACAGTAAAGTTCTGTGTGATAAAGTTAGTTGTACTTAATTGCAGTGTAGATGGAATGTCTCTATACACATGACTTTTAAATGGTAGTGGTAAAAAAAAATGTAATTGTTTTCTTCGGACTGAAGATCTACTTAGGTCTCAAAATAGAAACTTTAGTGGAGAGATGGTGTATGGATTTTAAGCATTCATTCTAAAGCCTTTCCCTTGAAAAAAGGATCATTATACTCTCAATGGCCCTTTATAATATATCTTTATGGGTTCTCATATCTTCACATTATGAGAAAATAGGACAAAGCCTTTTTGGGTTTTAATTATCTTTAAATTCTACAGGGTAACTTGTTATATTTTATTAGTGTTTTATTAATTTTCCTGTGGAACATATGCAACTGGTTGGGCAGCAGCAGTACAATTTAAGTTATATAGCTCAGCACATCTTTCATTTTAACTGAGGTGTTTGCAGACTCTCAGCCTCATATAGTACATGGTAGGAATTTCTTTTCCTAATTTTTTGAAACCATCCAGGTTGTCTTTCTTTCCACTCTGGACCACGGGAGCCTATATTCCACTCACCAGTCAGCTGCTGAACTTTTGTAACCATTCCTTCTTTGAAACTTAGAGCAAGCAATAGATATTTGGGAAACTTGAATTGTAAACTTCTGCCTAAATTTTTATCTTGGATTAGTATGGCAATGCTTAGTGTTTTGCTTACAAAAATCCATGATCTTTTTTACGCTGTGCCAAATACAATATGACTGTGTACTGTTTTCATAAAAGTTCTGTGATGAAACTGAGAATTGGTATCTGGCCCATTTCTTCCATGACAGTCGAGCCTGGTTGAAAGTTCTAAATCCTTCGATATCTTAATCTGATGATGATATTTACATCAGAAGATACCCTTTGCCTTTCTTAGAGTAATGAAATTAAAGGCCCACATCCATTAAAGAGATTTAACTTGACTTGACTTCATCCACAAAGTACAGAATTCAAGAAACAATGGATCATTTGAGAAGTGTGAAGTGTTTCTATAAGACTTTAAATATATTATTTAACAGCTTCTGAGCTGCAGTGTGGCCAATATGTTGTTTTAAAAATTCAAGACTAAGTTAAATAATGTCTATGTCATTAAATTAAAAGAACAGCCTTAAAATGTCAGCCATTAAAATAATTGTCCATAGTATTAAAATACCATGATAAGAACATGACAAGAGAAAACATGACAGTAGGGAAAATAAAACCTAACATTTATTGAGCACTTTTATAGAACCTATAGTTCCCACAACAATTATTTTGCGGTACCTTTGTCCTCATTATTTGTAGGTGATGATTGAGGTGATAAATGAGAGGTAAGGCCCCTAACTCACACAGTTAAAAGGTAATGGTGCTAAAGTGTCTAACATGCAGTCATATCCCTCCCAAATGTGTTCAATATTGGCCTCACCTGAACTATTGAGAATCAAATGAGAGAATGTTTATATTTTCTGATTCAACAGTAATCCGCTAAGAAAGGTTTACTTGAATTCCACTGGACAACAAGGACACGCAGGGGCTTAAAATAATCATAGTAGGTGAGATAGGGAATGAAATTGACATTAATTTCCGATTGTAACTTAGCCGGCCAGGTTTAATTGCTAGGCCACCATTTTGATCTTGTGCTGGTTAACCTGTGACAACAAAAAGAAGGAAAAGGAACTATAAGTGAATTTAACCTGTGTTTGTGCTAGGGAAAGCAGTCCATTGGGTTAGGAAGCTGGGCAGGGAATGGAACTCAATGTTAAATATATGATCCCCTTAACTCTTGACAATGGCCCTGTGAAGTACGTACATCCTTTTTTGCAAATGAGTAAACTAGTCCTCAGAGAAGTTACAAAATCTTCCAAGAGTTGCATGGCTCTGAATTGGTATAACTGGGTTTAAACACAAAAGCCTGTAGTTTTAATACCTTTTTTTTTTTCTTTTTGAGAGAGAGTGACCAGGGGAGGGATACAAGGGGGAGTTGGCCAGAGGACCGAAGCTGGGTCTATGCTGACAGCGGCAAGCCCGATGTGGGGCTCGAACTCATTGAACTGCAAGATCATGAACTGAGCCAAAGTCGGACGCTCAACCAACTGAGCCACCTAGGTGCCCCCTGTAGGTTTGGTACTATACCTTACCATACCTTGTTGGCTTCTACTCCACCATGATTGAGGAACCTTTCCTGAAAGTTGTCTCTCTCCTTTGCTCTATCTTTACAAATTGTAGAAATATACCAGTAACTGTACAGCAATACCATTTTAGAAACACAAATCCAGAATATAAACTCAGTTTAACATTATTCATAAAAGTGGGTTTTAAGACTCATAATCTTATTGTTATAAGAGTCCCATTGTTTTGGAAAGCTGTGTAATAGATTGGAAATTTAGCACAGTTCCTAATAAATTAATATCATAAAAATAAAATTGAGAAGGAAAGTTATTTTTCTTTCTTGAAAAATAATAACAGGAAAAGTAGCCAGTTGTATTTACAAAAATACTGTTGTATTTACAAAAATTTTGCATTTTTTAAATGACCTTTGGAATGTGCATTTCCTTATAATCAGATAAATTCAGTTGCAATGAAAAAAACCTAATTGCTAGTGGGTTAGTTTTCAGAATCCTCTGGCAATTGTATAATCTTCATATATTAGTATAAAATTATTAAAAATCATTAGAATTGGAGTCCAATGAATGAAAGAGATTTTTCATTTTGCTCTTAGAAAGTCATTTTTGTAATTATGAACCATGGTCCTTTACCCACTCACCAAAGGCAGAACCCATAGCTAACCAAACCAAATTGACTTTAATATTACCCATTCTTTGTCTCTTAGATGGGGCAAGGGGATAATGGGCTAAGGGGATAATGGGCTAATTGTCTTTAGGCAGCTCTGAAATTGGAGTCCCTAAAATGTAGAGCAAGATAACTTTGAAGCTGAAATTGCATAGACTAGTTTTAATCATGTTTAATTACAAGCAAAAGCTTGTTGCTTTTTTGTACAGCCACTGCCATCATTTCTGGAAGCATAGATAGCTTTTAAATAGTCCCTGAATCGCTCCTCTCCCTAGTGGAATTGAGAAGTGCAGGGTGCTTTATTTCATCTACCTGTGACAAGTAGCTTGGGCTTTTGCACAGATTTATATTCTTCTACCTTTTTTTTCCCTTTTATTTATTTATTTTTTCCTCCAGAAACATCTGTATTTCAGAATCTATACTTTCCAAAGTTTCTGTGGCTGAGAAATTCCTCAGGGTTAAGACTGAGTAAGCACGTAATACTTCAGATAATTTACTCAAGAGTTTAAGTTTTAAACAGACACTATCCAACTTTATGGATATAATCATTTCAAGCAAAACACTTTTTCTCCCCATATCAATATTGGTGGAAAGATAATGGCACTCAGATGTACTTTCATATTAACAGTTTGGTAAGGCAGTTTTTACTCTCTACATCGTACATTAGTTTGTACGCAGAAACTCAAAAAGATAGGTACAATTTCAAGGTAGTTTTGGGCAGATGTCTTCAGAATAGTTGAAGTGCCTACATCCTGAACATGCTGGTATCTCTCTACTATTATGATTGGGATTAGCCACATTTCTAATGTGGTGTGTTGAGTGATGGGTATATGTTGGCAGTCTACTTTTTATGGAAGCAAATGACCTTGTTTAACCAAGACGACATCTAGTGTGATCTAGATAAGCAAGGAAGAAGTTGAACTCTGGCTACATTCAACTTTAACTTTACTCCAGATTATCCAGTTATTCAACTCTTATTCCACAGATACTTGTCTTTCGTTAATATCTGTTAACTCAATGTGACTGGCCAAGGGGTGTAAAGAAGAGTCTTTGTTTCACATTAACTACATGTGATACTGTTTGAAAAAAAGTTTGTCTTAATAGTCAGTTTGGTTCTAGAATACTTAAAATTAAAAGGATGAAATTATAAACCAAAGAGTCAATTTTTGTATACATAAATGTTATCAAAGAAGTATTCTTCCAAATTAGACTGGTTTTAGATCTAATAAATAAATATTAACTAATTTTGTACAAACATCAATATACTGTATGTTGTTTGTTTTTTATCTTCAGATATATATGCATTTCTCCATTTAAGCACACATTTTCACTTAGCTTTATATCATGAATTTAAATTTATGCACATTTTAATGTTTATGAATTTTGAAATAATATCTTAAACACTTTAGGTTTTATTTTTGATTAGCAATTATATTTCATACAATAATTTATCCATATTTGATATCCAGTGACAATACTCTCCCTTAAGCACAATATCATATACATTCATTCTCTATTTCTATTTCTACTGGAATATATAGTTATTTTAAATAACTTGGCACTTTGAAAAATAGAGGAAATTTTGTTAAAAAATAGATAGCTGACCTTTGTATAACGTTACAGCATTTAGCTTGTGTAAAATATTCTTAAGGTGCATTTGTACTAGATCAATTAGTGACATTAAATAATCTAGAGTCTGAAAGTTATTTAAAACTCAAAATGCATTTTTTTCTAGAAAAAAATGCCCTTTATATCACAGATTAAGATGCAGTCAAATACTGTGTATTGGGAATTAAGTAGTGTTGTTTTAAAGGCAAATGTAAGTAAGTATAATTTAAGTAGGTAAGTATAATTTTAAGGAAAAATCTTGAATTTTTCTCCATTTACCATAAATATAGATGTTTAACAAAAACCTAGTTCAATGGAATGATAAGGAAAATAGATAAGGTTTTACTTTTGTGACCATACTAAGACCAACCTGAGGTAATTGGACTAAAGATGAAAGGGGACTGAAAGGAGTAAACGTGTGCCCTACCTGTGGGAAAGAATTACATGAGGTGAAATTACCTGAGCTGAAAGCATTGAGAGACTGAAGCAAGAGATATAGAATGAAAACTCCTCTGAGTTAACAAAATGCAACATGCCAAATGAGACATTTCTCCCATAATAATCTATTTCAACAATCTGCCTTTTTTGTTTGTTTTTTGATGGTCACACATATGCCTTTATTCTGAACAGCAAATAGGACACTTCCAGCAGTAGTAAAAAAAAAAAATAATAATAATTTACAAAAGTGAGAATTTGGTGAAGTCTTCTGGTTGGAACCCTTGGGAGCTCATATGTAGATGACAACCCAGAGCAGCAAGAAGCAGGACTCCAAAGCCCATGAAAAGCGAGGCAACCTAGGAGATGAGGAGATCTTTGCTGATACCCCGACTGTACTTGGTACCTCATAAACAAAGAACTAAGCACGAAGAAATGCAAATGGCCAACAGCACCACAGTCAGATGGGGGAAGACAGCCAGCTTCACTGGGCTGGTTTATCTACTCACAGCCTCAAGATCCATTTTGCTAGGCACAGGGTAATCCACTCCTCTGCCACTGGAATCCAATCTGGCTCATTTTAACACACATACTGGGAGCCTACTTTGTTCCAAGTATTCAGGTTGTAGTAGAACATTGATGTAAGGGAAAAAAAGAGAATGTCTGGGTAATCAGATGCTGCTGCAAATTTTCATGAGTGTTTTAAGAATAGCCCAAACTAACAGCAAAAATGTGTATCTTACCCAAAGTCTGTCCTAATTTGTGCCTTGATGTACTCCTAGTGTCTAGCAAGTGCACAGAAGAGTTGCCTGATAAATAGTCTGTGTATGCATTCTATCATTTCCTTAACTGTAGTTAGATAAATCCGTACATTAAAATGTACATATTATAGGTATCTAAATAGTCATTTGTACTAAAAAATATGGATGGATAAATGCAGCAGGAGTCCTAGCTTAAATTTCAGCCACATTTACCCTACAATCTGGACATCTTTACAGGTCCAACAGATCCGTTTTCTGAGGATACATATATTGGAAGAAAAGGAAACCCCTGATGAAGAATTCATTCTGAAGGAAAATGGAGTAGAGCTGCTCCAATTCAGCTCAGAGAAACTTGGCGCACAAGGGAAGGAAGTGGTGACCATATGTAAAGTCATTCAGATTGTCTAGCAATGTCAGTCATCTATGTGGGACTGCAACAGAAGAGTGACTTCCCTAAAATCTCCACGGATGGTACATGGAGAGTCCAGTGTCAGGGTCGCCGCCATGGGTGCCTTCACCATGACCCTCAGCACACAGCCTCCCATTTTCAACAGCAGCGTCTCTGCTAACGCTAAGTTATAGCTACAACTGCAGACTCTACGCTGAACAACAATGAGGTATATCTACCAGTTTTGGTGTGAGCAGCGATTGGCCACGTTACCACAGGGGGCCAGAGCAGAAAAGAATAGGTACCATGAGGAAGCCAAGATAGTAAAACCTTCTAGGGAGTCCTAGAACATATACAGTGGGGAATTAGGAGGGGTGGAAATTCCACCAGAACATATTTAGATGGGAACTTACCATTCCCTTATTACTGAACTAGAATGGCTTGGCCAATACAAGTCATGTCTGTCACATATCCACAACAAAGTGTTTATGACAAAATTCACAAAATGAATTTGATAGAATGGTCTCCACTGTTTTAATTAGAAAGAGGTAAATGGGAGGGGGGAAGCCAATCCTACCCCCCAAACAAAATAAAAAGAACTTTTTATCAGGGACTTAATTTAGAGAACAACTTTCAGGGTACATCCTGATATCAACACATTTTACCTTTACACTTTTTTTCTAGCTGTAGGAATAAAAATTTTTAACAATCTTTATGTGTCTCGATTACCAGGGACACTCAACTAGATTTAATAGACCATTTTTTTTTTTAATTTTTACTTTTATTTATTTGTTTTTTGAGAGAGAGCATGAGCATGTACTCCAGCTAGGGAGAGAGGCAGAGAGAGAGAGGGAGAAAGAGAATCCTAAGCAGGCTGCATACCCAACATGGAGCCCAGTGCAGGGCTTTACCTCATGAAGTGTGAGATCATGACCTGAGCCCAAATCAAGAGTCTGTCACTTAAGTGACTGAATCAGCCAGGCTCCCCTAGTAGACCACATTTTTTAAAGAAAGTTCTTTTGGTGTGTGTGTGTGTGTGTGTGTGTAGCTTTACAAACTATCAAAATTTTATTTTGGTTCACTACTAAGACTAAATAAATTAGATACTCATTACATTAAAATAAGTGTTCTAGTTAATAAGGGTCTACGATAAAGCTCAGAACTGGATGTGTTTTTATAAATGGGATGTCAACTGAAAGAAAGCCAACCTCAAAATAGGTTAGTAAATGCTTTATTTGTTGTCTTGCTGAGAACCAAAGCCCAGCAAACAGTTTTTTTCAAATTGCTTTGAGGAACTTCTCCCAAGCTTGTTAGCTTCAGGGGATGATATTTACAAAAAGGGGAAAGGGGTGTACATGCTTGTAAGCAGTTCTCCAAGTATGCGTGTGTCACAAGGTATAACTGGTTACATTTACAAAAATTAGGGTTTTCTGATTTCCACACAGACAGGAAAGCAAGACCCTTAGGTCCTCTTAATACATTGTTTTTTTGTTTTTGTTTTTGTTTTTTTGTTTTTTTTTTAATCGTATCTGATTGTCCAAAAGTACTGCCTGCTTACCTCTACTTAACTAGTTTTCTGGTTCTTCCCGTTTTTGATATCTCATTGAGGTCACTTGACACATTCACAGAAGTGGACATCAGTTACCTACGGCAGTTTTCGTGCACATTTCCCCTCTTAGTCAAAATGCAGCTTATGGCAGACAATGGTGACCAAGTATCTCTTTGTCCCAGGGCACTAGGAAGGTTCATGCCTAGTCAGATAAATGAGACAAACATGTCTTAAAAAGGATAACCATCTGCAAACTTCTAAATTTGCTAAAGTTTAGGAATTTTATAGCCTGAGGTATTTCATTGTGTCTAGGTATAAACTGCCAAACCTTATACAGAACGGTATATATTATTTATAGTATCCAGACGTTTGACCATCATTAGCTCAGTGCAAGTCTGAGTAGAGCCGTGCACACAAGAAGTTAATTTGTATAGTAAATATGTTAACAGTAAAAAGGCTAATGTCTTAGCTAGAAACATTAAAATAAGTTTAAATCAAGAATATCAGAACTAAACCAGTTAGCTAACATTTCCCCAAGACTGGGTGTTGGGTCACTTAAACCTGATATTTGGTATGATTAGCTTATTCTGGCATGGTGGAGCCCCCTGACTTAATCTAACCTCATGGGGAGTCAGCCACACAAATATGTCCCATATCTGGAATCAATTTTCACCAAAAGTCCTTGTGGTGTGGTTACAAATTAACATTCTCCCCCCTTTTGATGATTTTTTTTTTCCTTAGAATAACATCACAGATAAACACTGTTCCCTCTTAGCTGGAGTTTAACTGTACTGTTTTGGACCTGGTAAGAAGTCTGTTTCATAGCTCATGAACCAGTCTTAGTCTTGGGAACAGGTCAGTTCAGTTAAACAGTTGTCTCATTTCAAGAGGTGGTCCTACAGATGGGTTCTCAAAGTTAGCCCACTGTGCAAGCAGTTAGATTTACTAAGAACAGAAAAGAAAGAAAAGAAAAGCACAGGTTAATGGGGCAAATTATAAATCCAATGTCTGAGTCCTGAGTGCTATCAGTGAGATGAATTCTATGTTGGCTCGAAGCATCTTCAGATGGAGTGAGGGTGGGCAGTGCAGTCTGATAGATTTTCCTGATTCAGTTTGAATGTCTCTGGTGATCTTTCTGTGTGGCCCATATAGCAACAGCCATGAAGATTATCTAAAAACGGCCATTGTGAAAACTAAAGTACTAAGCAATTGTGAACTGTTTGTTATACCAGTATTTCTTAGATGAACGAATTTATGAATACACTTAATACATTTTAGAAAGATGCCTTCTTGTAGCAAATTTATCAGCATGGTACAAAATATGTTTCTTAATAGACCCAAGTATCTTTAGTTTCTCTATATTAGGAAGTCAAAGGTAGATAACTAACCTATGTTAGTAATTAATGTTTTAGTATCTTGTCTTATTTGAAAATGATGTAGGTATTTAGTGGCTATCCTTCATATAATTTAACTTAGTAAACTCGAAAGTTTTAAATTACCAAAACAAACAAACAAACAAAATCAGGGGACATACTTTAAGCAGACACAAATATTGCTGAAAAATTTATAAACTTTTCTATCTACTTGTTATTAATAAAAAAATTGAGATGTTTATCAGGTTCATCAGCTATCATTTTTTAAATTATCTTTCTTGCTGATAAATTCTGTAACAGAGGTAAGATGAGCTTATTTGAGTTTTAGTAAACCGAGGTAGAATACAAGTATTGTATTCAATGTTGACAAGGAAAAAAAATCCTATTTTAATTAAACCAACAAACCTCAATTAGCGTTTTTTTAAGTTTTTTTTTATTTATTAATTTTTTTTCTAATGTTTATTTTTGAGAGAGAGACAGCACAAAGCAGGGAAGGGGCAGAGAGAGAGGGAGACACAGAATCCAAGCAGGCTCCAGAAAGCTTGCAGGGGTGGGGGGTGGGGCGGAGGCTGGGATCAAACTCACAAACCTGGAAATCATGACCTGAGCTGAATCAGCTACTTAACCAACCAAGCGACCCAGGCACCCGTTTGTTTTTTTAAGAGAGAGAACCCGCCCACCCCTGTGAGAACAGGAGAGGGACAGAGAGAGAGAGGGAGAGAGAGAATCTCAAGCAGAGATGGTATTTGTGTCCCAGTTTTCTTTCCAGTTAGCCTGGTGAAATCTGAAGTGCTCCGAATGCTCAGCAAGCAACTCTCTCGTGCATCCCTCGGCAGAGCAGCTAAATTATCTGTATTATGAGCGGGAATCCCCACCAGACCACTGCAGGGCATACACTTAATGTCTGCACTCTCCAATGAGATGAGCTCCTGGCCCTTGAGTCTGGATTTCAGAATCTCATGTATGTCATTGTAGCATCGAGTATTCAAATTGACAAAATTATGAAGAATCTTTGATTTCTGGGATGAAGATTTGTCTCTCCCACAGAACTGCAACCTGTGCTCCACACACAACAGCGCCCCCTTCTGAATGATGCAGGAGGAACGAGACAACGTGTGGGTCCAGGAACCTGTGTTAGGAACAAAATGGCACTCTTTCCTGACTGTAGGAGAAAGAAAGAACCGTTAAGACCCGAAACCCGTGTCACACACGGAATGGCATCTTTTCTTGACTTTGCAGAAGAAAGAAAAGAAACAACAGTGAATAAGCTCTGGACCATCTACCAAGTTGGGAGGTCTAGATCCCAGGAAGAACTTAGTCTATTTATTATACTCCATCTAAGGAGACTGTTGGGCACAGGAGGCCATGCCAGTACCAAGGCTCCATTTCCTGGTGGAGTGCAGCTGAGAAAGTGGTTGTCTCTTCTGGGGTCTTTGTGGTTGCCAAATTGTCAACGGAAAGAAAGCCAAGCTCAAAATAGGTTAGTAAATGCTTTATTTATTGTCTTACTGAGGACCATAGCCCAGGAAACAGTCTTTGAGATTGCTTTGAGGAACTCTTCCAAAGCTTGTTAGCTACAGGAGTTATATATACAAATCCCTAGAGAGAGGATTCATGCTTGCAAGCAATTCTCCAAATACTTGTGTCACAGGTTACAGTTGTAAAACTTAAGGTTTTCTGGTTTCCACATAGACAGGAGAAAGACCTTTAGGTCCTCTTCATACATTATGTTTTTGTCATATCTGGTTATTCAAAAATATTGCCTGCATGCCTCCACTTAACTGGTTTTCTGGTTCTTCCTGTTTTTGATATCTTGTTGAGATCACTTGCGACATTCACAGAAGGCTGACATCAGTCACCTACTGCAGTTTTAGTCCACAGGGGAGTCCACACTTGGTTCGAGTTTTGTGTTCTCCCCCAAGCAGAATATAATACTGCTTTTTTAAAGACAAAAGAAAATTCCGTTGTTTGTTTTGCTAATTTAAGTATAACATAATGTGCATTGAGCTTTGCAAAGCATTTCTTAAAATGTGTTTTATGTGAATCAGAGTTAAACAACCTTTGTTCTATCAAGTGTTTTCACAGTGCTTGGCACAGGGAAGGGACTGACTGTAAGTGCTAATCTCATTTGATTTCCAGAGGAAAAACTAGAGAATATTTTGAATTCTAATCATGATAAGATGAAAGGCCTTGCTTTAAAATAAAATTAGATAAACATAAAAGGAAGAGCAGAGGGAAGGTGAAAACCTGAATGTACTTCTATCTTCTGGCAAAACACTTTTTGACACTGAACTTCTTTGTACTTGATTTCCTTTATAATACATGAAAATAATTATTTGATACTTTGTAGAAGTAGTTGAATATTAAAGATGTTTACTTTGTAATTTGGGTTCCCTTGAAAAAAGGGCACAAGGTAAATATTAACATAGTAGGACTAGCATTTTTAAAGTGAGTTTATGTAGTTATCTCCAGTAAACTCAAAGTTTGAGAAAGAGGTTGATTTCCAGATGTTGCAAATTAAAACTTGAAACATGTGAAGGTAAAATACATGTTTAAATATCATCTAGCTTAAAATGTTTTTGAGTGAGTTCCAAAAAATCAAAAACCAGAGGTTTGGGGCACCTGGGTGGCTCAGCCAGTTAAGTGTCCAACTTCAGCTCAGGTCATGATCTCATGGTTCCTGAGTTCAAGCCTCACGTTGGGCTCTGTGCTGACAGCTCAAAGCCTGGAGCCTGCATCGGATTCTGTGTCTCCCACTCTCTCTGCCCCTCCTCCGCTGATGCTCTGTCTCTCTCTTTCTCAAAATTATAAACATTTAGAAAAAGAAAAGAAAAAAGAAAACCAGAGATTACCAGTTGGCTAGAATGGAATGATGGCGCGGGGTGGGGGGTGTGCGGGGCAGGCCCATGGGCAGCAGGTGCTGCTCTAGCTCCTCTCGCTGCCGAGGTTCTGCTCGGGCTTTCTGTCACTTGCAGGGAGTTATAGCTGTTCCATTTGTAAAAAGGACAGCATCCCATTTCCTCTTATTGGACTCCTAAATGCAGTGGTTTTAGCGATTGTGAGATTTCTGAATGTATAATGAACATGAGAGGCCAGTTTTAAGTTATCTTTATCTCAAATCAGGGAATCCTAAAAACGTTTGGGATTCTGACTACTACCATAGCAATACACCTCAGTTTGGCTAGTGGCAAAACATGTGTTTAAAGTGTGGCAACCAGGAGTGATCCTTATCCACAGTAAATTGTGGATTTTAGACTAGTTGCATACTTTTCTACATCTGGCTCCATATTGACTTCTCCAAATTCAAGTCAGTCTTTCTTTCTTTCTTTCTTTCTCCCTATCTTTCTTTTTGTTTCTTCTTTCTGTCTCTCTCTCCCTTTCTTTCTCTCTCCCTTTCTTTCTTCTTTCTTTCTTTCTTTCTTTCTTTCTTTCTTTTTCAAATCATTTTAGTAACCTGGCAGTGGTTCAAAATGTGGAAAGAAGATTCAAACTGGTTCCCTTAAAGGGGATGCTACCATGATTGCCTCATACAAACATGATCAAAGGCAACAATGAAACTGGATTCCAAAGAACATAGGTGGTAAGAAGGCTTGGTTGCTGGGTCAAGAGCATCTTGAAATGTTTCTTGATGGTGATTTGGTGTTGAGAGTATTAGTCATTTGAAGATAACCAAGCAGGATGAGCCGAACAGCTTTGTTGTCCCAAAGGGTCAAGCTTCTTCAGTGTTGAGGTAATCCTGGAGAAAAAGGATCACACCGAAGCCAGAGTTGTAATTTCACCTTGTCATGAAAAGTAACTTCTTTTTTTAATTAATTTTTTATTTTTTTATATTTTATTTATTTATTTATTTATTTATTTTGAGAGAGAGAGAGCAGAGGAGGGGCAGAGAAAGAGGGAGAAAGAGAATCCCAAGTAGGCTCCACACTGTCAGCATAGAGCCCAGTGCGGGGCTCGAACTCACAAACTGTGAGATCATGACTTGAGCTGAAATCAAGAGTTGGATGCTCAAACAAGTGAGTCACTGGGCACCCCTTGTCAGCAGCAACTTCTAACTCAAGTTTTCTTACTTTTTTCAGGTTTTTTTTTTCTAAACATTAGTCAATATATAATCACCAAAAACCATTTGTAGGTGCATTTTTTAAAGTACTTAACAAATTATTTTTTCTGTGCCTGGAAGTTATTTGTCTTTATATCTTCCTATGTCAGAATACTAAAGAAATAAGATGAGTTGGCTTTTAATTCATTATGCATAGTATTAAATTACATCATCATACATCAAATACCATCTTTCACATTAGGGATAACAGGCCTCAAGGATTATGACATATATTTGTGGAAATTATGTGAACACGTAAGAACAATTATAGAAGGTGAGACGATAACATAATGTGTAAGCTTATTTATTAATTTTTACCAAGGGTTATGGTTCTTAAATATAGTACTGTAGATGAATGCCTATTACATCTTCCCCAAACTGTTACATTTGTCACTTTTTAGATAATCTATATGGTTTACTCTCAAGAACTTAGTTGTACTCAGCTGTTCATTATTTATTACATTTATTTGATCAGTTGAAATAGGTTTGAGGCTTGAAATAAAGTGTCACTA
This sequence comes from Panthera uncia, assembly GCF_023721935.1. Taxonomy (NCBI): domain Eukaryota; kingdom Metazoa; phylum Chordata; class Mammalia; order Carnivora; family Felidae; genus Panthera; species Panthera uncia. The sequence goes on from NW_026057580.1 coordinate 22,619,782, forward strand.
TGTTGAGGAGACAGTAAAAAAGGTGGTTCAGTGGGACCACATAGTATTCAACTTTATCATCCTGTGGAATTCTGCCATGTAAAAAGTATGAATATTTTTGTAGATGGCACCATCCCAGGAGGCCTAGCTTGTGCCGTAGAAAATAAGATTGAAAATGACCTTGGTAAATGGAAAAGTATTTAAAACTACAGAATGACATTCAGTTTTTAAAAATCTGAAAAACAGGCCATCTAAACATAAGTCAGGGAACAACTTGGATGCCTGGAGAGTCTACGAATCTGGACATTTATTTATGGTTGTAGAGCTAAGGAATAATCAGAACATAAGGCTGGAAAAGCCAAGAAAACAAGGAGAGTGCAGATGCTGGCACGCAGGGTGGAATGTAGGGAAGGGTGGGTATTCAGGACTCTCCTTTTACACCAGGGTCAAGTCTGAATAAAGGACAGAGTTTATTCGCCTGGAACAACACTGTTTAGGTCCAAGTAATGTTTCTATTCAAAGATATAGTCAGGGACATAATTTTAAGATGTCACATTTTTTTTTTAAGATGCCATATTTTGCCATGTGACAAAATTAGAGTGACATCAGGGAGATGAGGTTCTTCAAAGTCTGGAGCCTGAGCAGAAGGTTGATACTTAATAAGAGAAAACTAAAGTGAGCACTGGAAGGGGGGAGATGAACACATGAAGAACTATTCCACTATACAAAACAGTGTTTTCCATTACCCATTAGCAAAAACAAATAAATTTAGTGGGTCAGTATTATGTATTTTTTTTAATTTTTCATGTTTATTTATTTTTGAGAGAGAGAGACAGAATGCAAGCAGGGGAAGAGCAGAGAGAGAGGGAGACACAGAATCTGAATCTTTGTATCAGCACAGAACCTGACACAGGGCTTGAACCCACGAACTACGAGATCACGACCTGAGCCAAATTCGGATACTTCACCAACTGAGCCACCTAGACTCCCCACATTATGTTTTTTTTTTTTAATCATTATGTTTTTTTTAATAGAATAAGGGAGAATAAAAATAGAAAGTTCCAGAGTGCATCACAAGTAGCAATACCAAGTATTTAATGTCACTTTAATCATTCACAATTGGGTAGGCATTGCTCATGATGGAAAATCATTTTTAAATACATTGAAAGAATTTCAAACACATACAAAAGTGGACAGATATTTTAATAAATGCTCATTATCCATCATCTGTCCTAAACATGCATCCACACCAGCTAAAGCTACCATAAGCACACTCTTAACTACCTCACCATTTCATATTATTTGGGAAGCAGTCTTTGTTGTCACACTTGTGTTTTCACTCTGTATCACTAAAATTTAAGGATTCTTTTCTAATGTAAATACAATACCATTATCAGTTATTTCTTAATATCATCAAAGACCTAAACATGTGTTTCTGTGTGGCATTCATGGTCACCATCTATCTCTCACTTAGGAGAAGTATGGGGCGCTTGGGTGGCTCAATCAGTTGAGCGTCCAACTTCAGCTCAGGTTATGATCTCGCGATCTGTGTGTTCGAGCCCCACATCGGGCTCTGTGCTGACAGCTCAGAGCCTGAAGCCTGCTTCGGATTCTGTGTCTCCCTCTCTCTCTGCCCCTCATCCGCTCATGCTCTGTCTCCCTCTTTGTCAAAAATAAATAAACATTAAAAAAAATTTAAAAAAAAAAAAAAAAAAAGAAGTGTGCCTGACATTACTCATGGGAGATTGAGTAGGTGTTATATGTGGGAAATCTATGGCATAATTTCTTTGATAGGAATGTGAAGTAGCATTCTCTGGGCTGCTTTCCATGTGGAATCAAGATTGTCCTCATTCTGCAAGGAAAAGAGGAGTAAAAATGGTATCTTTCCAGATTTTTCATCCTTTCTTAAATGTATGCATCTCTTGAACAACTTACTACTCACTGATTTATCAACTTTATTCTAAAATCACAAAAATCCTTATTTATAGATGTAATTACTACGCATTTGCCTTGGATTCATTTATGTAGTCAGTGAAATTAAATGTCTATTGTTTGCTAGATGCCTATAGTTTACTTATATTCCCTTCCCTCCGGGAACACATTTTAGTGAGCAGAGTCACAAAAAACAGAATCACATGTGAGAAGCCATTCTCACATTCAGAAAACACTGAATGTCAGTAAAATGAAGTAGAGGATATACTCTAGACACAAGAGAAAGCGTATACCAAGAAACATATAAAAGGCATGCCATTTTTCTAAAACAATGAAGAGGTTTGTGTAGTTTGATCTGAGTGTTTATGGGGGTGCAAGGAAGGAACAGTCAATGTCAGAAAAGAAAGTTTAGAGCCAAATTATATATTCTGTGTGTCAAACTAAAGCTTAGACTTCGTCTTGGAAGCAGTGAGAAATCTTTGAAGTCTCTGAAGTATGGGGGACCTGCCTTTACTATGGTTGTGACTGATGGGTGATGATGATGATTTTGCAAAAAAGAAGTCCAGGAAGTGATGCTGAGAATTGGTTGGGAGGAAGACTGGAGACATGGGGTTCAACGAGGTGGCTATTGCAGTAAATCCAAGGAACTGTTAGTGGGGGAAGAATTAATGCAGAGGCACTCAAAGATGAATAAGAGGGAACCAAATGGCTAAATAATTTGGAAGCAGAAAAAAAACATGATAACCAAATATATGATTCATATTGAAAGAAAGGGTGAGTGTTGGATATGTCTGAGGTTTTAGCTTGGAAGACCTCATGGTCTTCTTACCTGAGATAAGGCCTAAAGAAGGAATAGCGGGCTTGGTGTATGTTGCACTTGGGGTGACAAGGATGAGTCATGTGCAGTTGTTTTATGTTTCAGATGTCCATGAGATGCTCAGCTGTATGTAGCCATTAATGGTGTGTATGTGGAGGTCAGGAGGGGACAATGAGATATGAAAGTAATCCCCATTGTGGGTGCCTGGGTGGTTCAGTCGGTTGTGTATCCGACTTCGGCTGAGGTCGTGATCTCACGGTTTGT